>NW_026988816.1:0-33244 GCF_030222135.1 Aotus nancymaae | reverse complement strand
GTGCTTACTGCTGTTTCTTCCATATGCCGGTAATGGGCTGAAAAACGCCTGTTTTGGGACTCTGCAGAGAAAGTGTTTGCAGACTGCTGAATCCACACACGGGTTTAACTCTGGAAGTTGAGTGCACACATTGACAACCGTTCTGTTAGATAGCTGCGTTTTGGATTTAGAAGCAGATATTTCCCTGTGCTTACTGCTGTTTCTTCCATATGCCGGTAATGGGCTGAAAACGCCTGTTTTGGGACTCTGCAGAGAAAGTGTTTGCAGACTGCTGAATCCACACACGGGTTTAACTCTGGAAGTTGAGTGCACACATTGACAACCGTTCTGTTAGATAGCTGCGTTTTGGATTTAGAAGCAGATATTTCCCTGTGCTTACTGCTGTTTCTTCCATATGCCGGTAATGGGCTGAAAACGCCTGTTTTGGGACTCTGCAGAGAAAGTGTTTGCAGACTGCTGAATCCACACACGGGTTTAACTCTGGAAGTTGAGTGCACACATTGACAACCGTTCTGTTAGATAGCTGCGTTTTGGATTTAGAAGCAGATATTTCCCTGTGCTTACTGCTGTTTCTTCCATATGCCGGTAATGGGCTGAAAACGCCTGTTTTGAGACTCTGCAGAGAAAGTGTTTGCAGACTGCTGAATCCACACACGGGTTTAACTCTGGAAGTTGAGTGCACACATTGACAACCGTTCTGTTAGATAGCTGCGTTTTGGATTTAGAAGCAGATATTTCCCTGTGCTTACTGCTGTTTCTTCCATATGCCGGTAATGGGCTGAAAACGCCTGTTTTGGGACTCTGCAGAGAAGATGTTTGCAGACTGCTGAATCCACACACGGGTTTAACTCTGGAAGTTGAGTGCACACATTGACAACCGTTCTGTTAGATAGCTGCGTTTTGGATTTAGAAGCAGATATTTCCCTGTGCTTACTGCTGTTTCTTCCATATGCCGGTAATGGGCTGAAAACGCCTGTTTTGGGACTCTGCAGAGAAAGGGTTTACAGACTGCTGAATCCACACACGGGTTTAACTCTGGAAGTTGAGTGCACACATTGACAACCGTTCTGTTAGATAGCTGCGTTTTGGATTTAGAAGCAGATATTTCCCTGTGCTTACTGCTGTTTCTTCCATATGCCGGTAATGGGCTGAAAACGCCTGTTTTGGGACTCTGCAGAGAAAGTGTTTGCAGACTGCTGAATCCACACACGGGTTTAACTCTGGAAGTTGAGTGCACACATTGACAACCGTTCTGTTAGATAGCTGCGTTTTGGATTTAGAAGCAGATATTTCCCTGTGCTTACTGCTGTTTCTTCCATATGCCGGTAATGGGCTGAAAACGCCTGTTTTGGGACTCTGCAGAGAAAGTGTTTGCAGACTGCTGAATCCACACACGGGTTTAACTCTGGAAGTTGAGTGCACACATTGACAACCGTTCTGTTAGATAGCTGCGTTTTGGATTTAGAAGCAGATATTTCCCTGTGCTTACTGCTGTTTCTTCCATATGCCGGTAATGGCTGAAAACGCCTGTTTTGGGACTCTGCAGAGAAAGTGTTTGCAGACTGCTGAATCCACACACGGGTTTAACTCTGGAAGTTGAGTGCACACATTGACAACCGTTCTGTTAGATAGCTGCGTTTTGGATTTAGAAGCAGATATTTCCCTGTGCTTACTGCTGTTTCTTCCATATGCCGGTAATGGGCTGAAAACGCCTGTTTTGGGACTCTGCAGAGAAGATGTTTGCAGACTGCTGAATCCACACACGGGTTTAACTCTGGAAGTTGAGTGCACACATTGACAACCGTTCTGTTAGATAGCTGCGTTTTGGATTTAGAAGCAGATATTTCCCTGTGCTTACTGCTGTTTCTTCCATATGCCGGTAATGGGCTGAAAACGCCTGTTTTGGGACTCTGCAGAGAAAGTGTTTGCAGACTGCTGAATCCAAACACGGGTTTAACTCTGGAAGTGGAGTGCACACATTGACAACCGTTCTGTTAGATAGCTGCGTTTTGGATTTAGAAGCAGATATTTCCCTGTGCTTACTGCTGTTTCTTCCATATGCCGGTAATGGGCTGAAAACGCCTGTTTTGGGACTCTGCAGAGAAGTGTTTGCAGACTGCTGAATCCACACACGGGTTTAACTCTGGAAGTGGAGTGCACACATTGACAACCGTTCTGTTAGATAGCTGCGTTTTGGATTTAGAAGCAGATATTTCCCTGTGCTTACTGCTGTTTCTTCCATATGCCGGTAATGGGCTGAAAACGCCTGTTTTGGGACTCTGCAGAGAAGATGTTTGCAGACTGCTGAATCCACACACGGGTTTAACTCTGGAAGTTGAGTGCACACATTGACAACCGTTCTGTTAGATAGCTGCGTTTTGGATTTAGAAGCAGATATTTCCCTGTGCTTACTGCTGTTTCTTCCATATGCCGGTAATGGGCTGAAAACGCCTGTTTTGGGACTCTGCAGAGAAGATGTTTGCAGACTGCTGAATCCACACACGGGTTTAACTCTGGAAGTTGAGTGCACACATTGACAACCGTTCTGTTAGATAGCTGCGTTTTGGATTTAGAAGCAGATATTTCCCTGTGCTTACTGCTGTTTCTTCCATATGCCGGTAATGGGCTGAAAACGCCTGTTTTGGGACTCTGCAGAGAAAGTGTTTGCAGACTGCTGAATCCACACACGGGTTTAACTCTGGAAGTTGAGTGCACACATTGACAACCGTTCTGTTAGATAGCTGCGTTTTGGATTTAGAAGCAGATATTTCCCTGTGCTTACTGCTGTTTCTTCCATATGCCGGTAATGGGCTGAAAACGCCTGTTTTGGGACTCTGCAGAGAAAGTGTTTGCAGACTGCTGAATCCACACACGGGTTTAACTCTGGAAGTTGAGTGCACACATTGACAACCGTTCTGTTAGATAGCTGCGTTTTGGATTTAGAAGCAGATATTTCCCTGTGCTTACTGCTGTTTCTTCCATATGCCGGTAATGGGCTGAAAACGCCTGTTTTGGGACTCTGCAGAGAAAGTGTTTGCAGACTGCTGAATCCACACACGGGTTTAACTCTGGAAGTTGAGTGCACACATTGACAACCGTTCTGTTAGATAGCTGCGTTTTGGATTTAGAAGCAGATATTTCCCTGTGCTTACTGCTGTTTCTTCCATATGCCGGTAATGGCTGAAAACGCCTGTTTTGGGACTCTGCAGAGAAGATGTTTGCAGACTTCTGAATCCACACACGGGTTTAACTCTGGAAGTTGAGTGCACACATTGACAACCGTTCTGTTAGATAGCTGCGTTTTGGATTTAGAAGCAGATATTTCCCTGTGCTTACTGCTGTTTCTTCCATATGCCGGTAATGGGCTGAAAACGCCTGTTTTGGGACTCTGCAGAGAAAGTGTTTGCAGACTGCTGAATCCACACACGGGTTTAACTCTGGAAGTTGAGTGCACACATTGACAACCGTTCTGTTAGATAGCTGCGTTTTGGATTTAGAAGCAGATATTTCCCTGTGCTTACTGCTGTTTCTTCCATATGCCGGTAATGGGCTGAAAACGCCTGTTTTGGGACTCTGCAGAGAAAGTGTTTGCAGACTGCTGAATCCACACACGGGTTTAACTCTAGAAGTTGAGTGCACACATTGACAACCGTTCTGTTTGATAGCTGCGTTTTGGATTTAGAAGCAGATATTTCCCTGTGCTTACTGCTGTTTCTTCCATATGCCGGTAATGGGCTGAAAACGCCTGTTTTGGGACTCTGCAGAGAAAGTGTTTGCAGACTGCTGAATCCACACACGGGTTTAACTCTGGAAGTTGAGTGCACACATTGACAACCGTTCTGTTAGATAGCTGCGTTTTGGATTTAGAAGCAGATATTTCCCTGTGCTTACTGCTGTTTCTTCCATATGCCGGTAATGGGCTGAAAACGCCTGTTTTGGGACTCTGCAGAGAAAGTGTTTGCAGACTGCTGAATCCACACACGGGTTTAACTCTGGAAGTTGAGTGCACACATTGACAACCGTTCTGTTAGATAGCTGCGTTTTGGATTTAGAAGCAGATATTTCCCTGTGCTTACTGCTGTTTCTTCCATATGCCGGTAATGGGCTGAAAACGCCTGTTTTGGGACTCTGCAGAGAAAGTGTTTGCAGACTGCTGAATCCACACACGGGTTTAACTCTGGAAGTTGAGTGCACACATTGACAACCGTTCTGTTAGATAGCTGCGTTTTGGATTTAGAAGCAGATATTTCCCTGTGCTTACTGCTGTTTCTTCCATATGCCGGTAATGGGCTGAAAACGCCTGTTTTGGGACTCTGCAGAGAAAGTGTTTGCAGACTGCTGAATCCACACACGGGTTTAACTCTGGAAGTTGAGTGCACACATTGACAACCGTTCTGTTAGATAGCTGCGTTTTGGATTTAGAAGCAGATATTTCCCTGTGCTTACTGCTGTTTCTTCCATATGCCGGTAATGGGCTGAAAACGCCTGTTTTGGGACTCTGCAGAGAAAGTGTTTGCAGACTGCTGAATCCACACACGGGTTTAACTCTGGAAGTTGAGTGCACACATTGACAACCGTTCTCGTTAGATAGCTGCGTTTTGGATTTAGAAGCAGATATTTCCCTGTGCTTACTGCTGTTTCTTCCATATGCCGGTAATGGGCTGAAAACGCCTGTTTTGGGACTCTGCAGAGAAAGTGTTTGCAGACTGCTGAATCCACACACGGGTTTAACTCTGGAAGTTGAGTGCACACATTGACAACCGTTCTGTTAGATAGCTGCGTTTTGGATTTAGAAGCAGATATTTCCCTGTGCTTACTGCTGTTTCTTCCATATGCCGGTAATGGGCTGAAAACGCCTGTTTTGGGACTCTGCAGAGAAGATGTTTGCAGACTGATGAATCCACACACGGGTTTAACTCTGGAAGTTGAGTGCACACATTGACAACCGTTCTGTTAGATAGCTGCGTTTTGGATTTAGAAGCAGATATTTCCCTGTGCTTACTGCTGTTTCTTCCATATGCCGGTAATGGGCTGAAAACGCCTGTTTTGGGACTCTGCAGAGAAAGTGTTTGCAGACTGCTGAATCCACACACGGGTTTAACTCTGGAAGTTGAGTGCACACATTGACAACCGTTCTGTTAGATAGCTGCGTTTTGGATTTAGAAGCAGATATTTCCCTGTGCTTACTGCTGTTTCTTCCATATGCCGGTAATGGGCTGAAAACGCCTGTTTTGGGACTCTGCAGAGAAGTGTTTGCAGACTGCTGAATCCACACACGGGTTTAACTCTGGAAGTTGAGTACACACATTGACAACCGTTCTGTTAGATAGCTGCGTTTTGGATTTAGAAGCAGATATTTCCCTGTGCTTACTGCTGTTTCTTCCATATGCCGGTAATGGCTGAAAACGCCTGTTTTGGGACTCTGCAGAGAAGATGTTTGCAGACTGCTGAATCCACACACGGGTTTAACTCTGGAAGTTGAGTGCACACATTGACAACCGTTCTGTTAGATAGCTGCGTTTTGGATTTAGAAGCAGATATTTCCCTGTGCTTACTGCTGTTTCTTCCATATGCCGGTAATGGGCTGAAAACGCCTGTTTTGGGACTCTGCAGAGAAAGTGTTTGCAGACTGCTGAATCCACACACGGGTTTAACTCTGGAAGTGGAGTGCACACATTGACAACCGTTCTGTTAGATAAGCTGCGTTTTGGATTTAGAAGCAGATATTTCCCTGTGCTTACTGCTGTTTCTTCCATATGCCGGTAATGGGCTGAAAACGCCTGTTTTGGGACTCTGCAGAGAAAGTGTTTGCAGACTGCTGAATCCACACACGGGTTTAACTCTGGAAGTTGAGTGCACACATTGACAACCGTTCTGTTAGATAGCTGCGTTTTGGATTTAGAAGCAGATATTTCCCTGTGCTTACTGCTGTTTCTTCCATATGCCGGTAATGGGCTGAAAACGCCTGTTTTGGGACTCTGCAGAGAAGATGTTTGCAGACTGCTGAATCCACACACGGGTTTAACTCTGGAAGTTGAGTGCACACATTGACAACCGTTCTGTTAGATAGCTGCGTTTTGGATTTAGAAGCAGATATTTCCCTGTGCTTACTGCTGTTTCTTCCATATGCCGGTAATGGGCTGAAAACGCCTGTTTTGGGACTCTGCAGAGAAAGTGTTTGCAGACTGCTGAATCCACACACGGGTTTAACTCTGGAAGTTGAGTGCACACATTGACAACCGTTCTGTTAGATAGCTGCGTTTTGGATTTAGAAGCAGATATTTCCCTGTGCTTACTGCTGTTTCTTCCATATGCCGGTAATGGGCTGAAAACGCCTGTTTTGGGACTCTGCAGAGAAAGTGTTTGCAGACTGCTGAATCCACACACGGGTTTAACTCTGGAAGTTGAGTGCACACATTGACAACCGTTCTGTTAGATAGCTGCGTTTTGGATTTAGAAGCAGATATTTCCCTGTGCTTACTGCTGTTTCTTCCATATGCCGGTAATGGGCTGAAAACGCCTGTTTTGGGACTCTGCAGAGAAAGTGTTTGCAGACTGCTGAATCCACACACGGGTTTAACTCTGGAAGTTGAGTGCACACATTGACAACCGTTCTGTTAGATAGCTGCGTTTTGGATTTAGAAGCAGATATTTCCCTGTGCTTACTGCTGTTTCTTCCATATGCCGGTAATGGGCTGAAAACGCCTGTTTTGGGACTCTGCAGAGAAAGTGTTTGCAGACTGCTGAATCCACACACGGGTTTAACTCTGGAAGTTGAGTGCACACATTGACAACCGTTCTGTTAGATAGCTGCGTTTTGGATTTAGAAGCAGATATTTCCCTGTGCTTACTGCTGTTTCTTCCATATGCCGGTAATGGGCTGAAAACGCCTGTTTTGGGACTCTGCAGAGAAGATGTTTGCAGACTGCTGAATCCACACACGGTTTAACTCTGGAAGTTGAGTGCACACATTGACAACCGTTCTGTTAGATAGCTGCGTTTTGGATTTAGAAGCAGATATTTCCCTGTGCTTACTGCTGTTTCTTCCATATGCCGGTAATGGGCTGAAAACGCCTGTTTTGGGACTCTGCAGAGAAAGTGTTTGCAGACTGCTGAATCCACACACGGGTTTAACTCTGGAAGTTGAGTGCACACATTGACAACCGTTCTGTTAGATAGCTGCGTTTTGGATTTAGAAGCAGATATTTCCCTGTGCTTACTGCTGTTTCTTCCATATGCCGGTAATGGGCTGAAAACGCCTGTTTTGGGACTCTGCAGAGAAAGTGTTTGCAGACTGCTGAATCCACACACGGGTTTAACTCTGGAAGTTGAGTGCACACATTGACAACCGTTCTGTTTGATAGCTGCGTTTTGGATTTAGAAGCAGATATTTCCCTGTGCTTACTGCTGTTTCTTCCATATGCCGGTAATGGGCTGAAAACGCCTGTTTTGGGACTCTGCAGAGAAAGTGTTTGCAGACTGCTGAATCCACACACGGGTTTAACTCTGGAAGTTGAGTGCACACATTGACAACCGTTCTGTTAGATAGCTGCGTTTTGGATTTAGAAGCAGATATTTCCCTGTGCTTACTGCTGTTTCTTCCATATGCCGGTAATGGGCTGAAAACGCCTGTTTTGGGACTCTGCAGAGAAAGTGTTTGCAGACTGCTGAATCCACACACGGGTTTAACTCTGGAAGTTGAGTGCACACATTGACAACCGTTCTGTTAGATAGCTGCGTTTTGGATTTAGAAGCAGATATTTCCCTGTGCTTACTGCTGTTTCTTCCATATGCCGGTAATGGGCTGAAAACGCCTGTTTTGGGACTCTGCAGAGAAAGTGTTTGCAGACTGCTGAATCCACACACGGGTTTAACTCTGGAAGTTGAGTGCACACATTGACAACCGTTCTGTTAGATAGCTGCGTTTTGGATTTAGAAGCAGATATTTCCCTGTGCTTACTGCTGTTTCTTCCATATGCCGGTAATGGGCTGAAAACGCCTGTTTTGGGACTCTGCAGAGAAAGTGTTTGCAGACTGCTGAATCCACACACGGGTTTAACTCTGGAAGTTGAGTGCACACATTGACAACCGTTCTGTTAGATAGCTGCGTTTTGGATTTAGAAGCAGATATTTCCCTGTGCTTACTGCTGTTTCTTCCATATGCCGGTAATGGGCTGAAAACGCCTGTTTTGGGACTCTGCAGAGAAAGTGTTTGCAGACTGCTGAATCCACACACGGGTTTAACTCTGGAAGTGGAGTGCACACATTGACAACCGTTCTGTTAGATAGCTGCGTTTTGGATTTAGAAGCAGATATTTCCCTGTGCTTACTGCTGTTTCTTCCATATGCCGGTAATGGGCTGAAAACGCCTGTTTTGGGACTCTGCAGAGAAAGTGTTTGCAGACTGCTGAATCCACACACGGGTTTAACTCTGGAAGTGGAGTGCACACATTGACAACCGTTCTGTTAGATAGCTGCGTTTTGGATTTAGAAGCAGATATTTCCCTGTGCTTACTGCTGTTTCTTCCATAGGCCGGTAATGGGCTGAAAACGCCTGTTTTGGGACTCTGCAGAGAAGATGTTTGCAGACTGATGAATCCACACACGGGTTTAACTCTGGAAGTTGAGTGCACACATTGACAACCGTTCTGTTAGATAGCTGCGTTTTGGATTTAGAAGCAGATATTTCCCTGTGCTTACTGCTGTTTCTTCCATATGCCGGTAATGGGCTGAAAACGCCTGTTTTGGGACTCTGCAGAGAAAGTGTTTGCAGACTGCTGAATCCACACACGGGTTTAACTCTGGAAGTTGAGTGCACACATTGACAACCGTTCTGTTAGATAGCTGCGTTTTGGATTTAGAAGCAGATATTTCCCTGTGCTTACTGCTGTTTCTTCCATATGCCGGTAATGGGCTGAAAACGCCTGTTTTGGGACTCTGCAGAGAAAGTGTTTGCAGACTGCTGAATCCACACACGGGTTTAACTCTGGAAGTTGAGTGCACACATTGACAACCGTTCTGTTAGATAGCTGCGTTTTGGATTTAGAAGCAGATATTTCCCTGTGCTTACTGCTGTTTCTTCCATATGCCGGTAATGGGCTGAAAACGCCTGTTTTGGGACTCTGCAGAGAAAGTGTTTGCAGACTGCTGAATCCACACACGGGTTTAACTCTGGAAGTTGAGTGCACACATTGACAACCGTTCTGTTAGATAGCTGCGTTTTGGATTTAGAAGCAGATATTTCCCTGTGCTTACTGCTGTTTCTTCCATATGCCGGTAATGGGCTGAAAACGCCTGTTTTGGGACTCTGCAGAGAAAGTGTTTGCAGACTGCTGAATCCACACACGGGTTTAACTCTGGAAGTTGAGTGCACACATTGACAGCCGTTCTGTTAGATAGCTGCGTTTTGGATTTAGAAGCAGATATTTCCCTGTGCTTACTGCTGTTTCTTCCATATGCCGGTAATGGGCTGAAAACGCCTGTTTTGGGACTCTGCAGAGAAAGTGTTTGCAGACTGCTGAATCCACACACGGGTTTAACTCTGGAAGTTGAGTGCACACATTGACAACCGTTCTGTTAGATAGCTGCGTTTTGGATTTAGAAGCAGATATTTCCCTGTGCTTACTGCTGTTTCTTCCATATGCCGGTAATGGGCTGAAAACGCCTGTTTTGGGACTCTGCAGAGAAAGTGTTTGCAGACTGCTGAATCCACACACGGGTTTAACTCTGGAAGTTGAGTGCACACATTGACAACCGTTCTGTTAGATAGCTGCGTTTTGGATTTAGAAGCAGATATTTCCCTGTGCTTACTGCTGTTTCTTCCATATGCCGGTAATGGGCTGAAAACGCCTGTTTTGGGACTCTGCAGAGAAAGTGTTTGCAGACTGCTGAATCCACACACGGGTTTAACTCTGGAAGTTGAGTGCACACATTGACAACCGTTCTGTTAGATAGCTGCGTTTTGGATTTAGAAGCAGATATTTCCCTGTGCTTACTGCTGTTTCTTCCATATGCCGGTAATGGGCTGAAAACGCCTGTTTTGGGACTCTGCAGAGAAGATGTTTGCAGACTGCTGAATCCACACACGGGTTTAACTCTGGAAGTTGAGTGCACACATTGACAACCGTTCTGTTAGATAGCTGCAGTTTTGGATTTAGAAGCAGATATTTCCCTGTGCTTACTGCTGTTTCTTCCATATGCCGGTAATGGGCTGAAAACGCCTGTTTTGGGACTCTGCAGAGAAGATGTTTGCAGACTGCTGAATCCACACACGGGTTTAACTCTGGAAGTTGAGTGCACACATTGACAACCGTTCTGTTAGATAGCTGCGTTTTGGATTTAGAAGCAGATATTTCCCTGTGCTTACTGCTGTTTCTTCCATATGCCGGTAATGGGCTGAAAACGCCTGTTTTGGGACTCTGCAGAGAAAGTGTTTGCAGACTGCTGAATCCACACACGGGTTTAACTCTGGAAGTTGAGTGCACACATTGACAACCGTTCTGTTAGATAGCTGCGTTTTGGATTTAGAAGCAGATATTTCCCTGTGCTTACTGCTGTTTCTTCCATATGCCGGTAATGGGCTGAAAACGCCTGTTTTGGGACTCTGCAGAGAAAGTGTTTGCAGACTGCTGAATCCACACACGGGTTTAACTCTGGAAGTTGAGTGCACACATTGACAACCGTTCTGTTAGATAGCTGCGTTTTGGATTTAGAAGCAGATATTTCCCTGTGCTTACTGCTGTTTCTTCCATATGCCGGTAATGGGCTGAAAACGCCTGTTTTGGGACTCTGCAGAGAAAGTGTTTGCAGACTGCTGAATCCACACACGGGTTTAACTCTGGAAGTTGAGTGCACACATTGACAACCGTTCTGTTAGATAGCTGCGTTTTGGATTTAGAAGCAGATATTTCCCTGTGCTTACTGCTGTTTCTTCCATATGCCGGTAATGGGCTGAAAACGCCTGTTTTGGGACTCTGCAGAGAAAGTGTTTGCAGACTGCTGAATCCACACACGGGTTTAACTCTGGAAGTTGAGTGCACACATTGACAACCGTTCTGTTAGATAGCTGCGTTTTGGATTTAGAAGCAGATATTTCCCTGTGCTTACTGCTGTTTCTTCCATATGCCGGTAATGGGCTGAAAACGCCTGTTTTGGGACTCTGCAGAGAAAGTGTTTGCAGACTGCTGAATCCACACACGGGTTTAACTCTGGAAGTGGAGTGCACACATTGACAACCGTTCTGTTAGATAGCTGCGTTTTGGATTTAGAAGCAGATATTTCCCTGTGCTTACTGCTGTTTCTTCCATATGCCGGTAATGGGCTGAAAACGCCTGTTTTGGGACTCTGCAGAGAAGATGTTTGCAGACTGATGAATCCACACACGGGTTTAACTCTGGAAGTTGAGTGCACACATTGACAACCGTTCTGTTAGATAGCTGCGTTTTGGATTTAGAAGCAGATATTTCCCTGTGCTTACTGCTGTTTCTTCCATATGCCGGTAATGGGCTGAAAACGCCTGTTTTGGGACTCTGCAGAGAAAGTGTTTGCAGACTGCTGAATCCACACACGGGTTTAACTCTGGAAGTTGAGTGCACACATTGACAACCGTTCTGTTAGATAGCTGCGTTTTGGATTTAGAAGCAGATATTTCCCTGTGCTTACTGCTGTTTCTTCCATATGCCGGTAATGGGCTGAAAACGCCTGTTTTGGGACTCTGCAGAGAAAGTGTTTGCAGACTGCTGAATCCACACACGGGTTTAACTCTGGAAGTTGAGTGCACACATTGACAACCGTTCTGTTAGATAGCTGCGTTTTGGATTTAGAAGCAGATATTTCCCTGTGCTTACTGCTGTTTCTTCCATATGCCGGTAATGGGCTGAAAACGCCTGTTTTGGGACTCTGCAGAGAAAGTGTTTGCAGACTGCTGAATCCACACACGGGTTTAACTCTGGAAGTTGAGTGCACACATTGACAACCGTTCTGTTAGATAGCTGCGTTTTGGATTTAGAAGCAGATATTTCCCTGTGCTTACTGCTGTTTCTTCCATATGCCGGTAATGGGCTGAAAACGCCTGTTTTGGGACTCTGCAGAGAAAGTGTTTGCAGACTGCTGAATCCACACACGGGTTTAACTCTGGAAGTTGAGTGCACACATTGACAGCCGTTCTGTTAGATAGCTGCGTTTTGGATTTAGAAGCAGATATTTCCCTGTGCTTACTGCTGTTTCTTCCATATGCCGGTAATGGGCTGAAAACGCCTGTTTTGGGACTCTGCAGAGAAAGTGTTTGCAGACTGCTGAATCCACACACGGGTTTAACTCTGGAAGTTGAGTGCACACATTGACAACCGTTCTGTTAGATAGCTGCGTTTTGGATTTAGAAGCAGATATTTCCCTGTGCTTACTGCTGTTTCTTCCATATGCCGGTAATGGGCTGAAAACGCCTGTTTTGGGACTCTGCAGAGAAAGTGTTTGCAGACTGCTGAATCCACACACGGGTTTAACTCTGGAAGTTGAGTGCACACATTGACAACCGTTCTGTTAGATAGCTGCGTTTTGGATTTAGAAGCAGATATTTCCCTGTGCTTACTGCTGTTTCTTCCATATGCCGGTAATGGGCTGAAAACGCCTGTTTTGGGACTCTGCAGAGAAAGTGTTTGCAGACTGCTGAATCCACACACGGGTTTAACTCTGGAAGTTGAGTGCACACATTGACAACGGTTCTGTTAGATAGCTGTGTTTTGGATTTAGAAGCAGATATTTCCCTGTGCTTACTGCTGTTTCTTCCATATGCCGGTAATGGGCTGAAAACGCCTGTTTTGGGACTCTGCAGAGAAGATGTTTGCAGACTGCTGAATCCACACACGGGTTTAACTCTGGAAGTTGAGTGCACACATTGACAACCGTTCTGTTAGATAGCTGCGTTTTGGATTTAGAAGCAGATATTTCCCTGTGCTTACTGCTGTTTCTTCCATATGCCGGTAATGGGCTGAAAAAGCCTGTTTTGGGACTCTGCAGAGAAGATGTTTGCAGACTGCTGAATCCACACACGGGTTTAACTCTGGAAGTTGAGTGCACACATTGACAACCGTTCTGTTAGATAGCTGCGTTTTGGATTTAGAAGCAGATATTTCCCTGTGCTTACTGCTGTTTCTTCCATATGCCGGTAATGGGCTGAAAACGCCTGTTTTGGGACTCTGCAGAGAAAGTGTTTGCAGACTGCTGAATCCACACACGGGTTTAACTCTGGAAGTTGAGTGCACACATTGACAACCGTTCTGTTAGATAGCTGCGTTTTGGATTTAGAAGCAGATATTTCCCTGTGCTTACTGCTGTTTCTTCCATATGCCGGTAATGGGCTGAAAAACGCCTGTTTTGGGACTCTGCAGAGAAAGTGTTTGCAGACTGCTGAATCCACACACGGGTTTAACTCTGGAAGTTGAGTGCACACATTGACAACCGTTCTGTTAGATAGCTGCGTTTTGGATTTAGAAGCAGATATTTCCCTGTGCTTACTGCTGTTTCTTCCATATGCCGGTAATGGGCTGAAAACGCCTGTTTTGAGACTCTGCAGAGAAAGTGTTTGCAGACTGCTGAATCCACACACGGGTTTAACTCTGGAAGTTGAGTGCACACATTGACAACCGTTCTTTTAGATAGCTGCCTTTTGGATTTAGAAGCAGATATTTCCCTGTGCTTACTGCTGTTTCTTCCATATGCCGGTAATGGGCTGAAAACGCCTGTTTTGGGACTCTGCAGAGAAGATGTTTGCAGACTGCTGAATCCACACACGGGTTTAACTCTGGAAGTTGAGTGCACACATTGACAACCGTTCTGTTAGATAGCTGCGTTTTGGATTTAGAAGCAGATATTTCCCTGTGCTTACTGCTGTTTCTTCCATATGCCGGTAATGGGCTGAAAACGCCTGTTTTGGGACTCTGCAGAGAAAGGGTTTACAGACTGCTGAATCCACACACGGGTTTAACTCTGGAAGTTGAGTGCACACATTGACAACCGTTCTGTTAGATAGCTGCGTTTTGGATTTAGAAGCAGATATTTCCCTGTGCTTACTGCTGTTTCTTCCATATGCCGGTAATGGGCTGAAAACGCCTGTTTTGGGACTCTGCAGAGAAAGTGTTTGCAGACTGCTGAATCCACACACGGGTTTAACTCTGGAAGTTGAGTGCACACATTGACAAACCGTTCTGTTAGATAGCTGCGTTTTGGATTTAGAAGCAGATATTTCCCTGTGCTTACTGCTGTTTCTTCCATATGCCGGTAATGGGCTGAAAACGCCTGTTTTGGGACTCTGCAGAGAAAGTGTTTGCAGACTGCTGAATCCACACACGGGTTTAACTCTGGAAGTTGAGTGCACACATTGACAACCGTTCTGTTAGATAGCTGCGTTTTGGATTTAGAAGCAGATATTTCCCTGTGCTTACTGCTGTTTCTTCCATATGCCGGTAATGGGCTGAAAACGCCTGTTTTGGGACTCTGCAGAGAAAGTGTTTGCAGACTGCTGAATCCACACACGGGTTTAACTCTGGAAGTTGAGTGCACACATTGACAACCGTTCTGTTAGATAGCTGCGTTTTGGATTTAGAAGCAGATATTTCCCTGTGCTTACTGCTGTTTCTTCCATATGCCGGTAATGGGCTGAAAACGCCTGTTTTGGGACTCTGCAGAGAAAGTGTTTGCAGACTGCTGAATCCACACACGGGTTTAACTCTGGAAGTTGAGTGCACACATTGACAACCGTTCTGTTAGATAGCTGCGTTTTGGATTTAGAAGCAGATATTTCCCTGTGCTTACTGCTGTTTCTTCCATATGCCGGTAATGGGGTGAAAATGCCTGTTTTGGGACTCTGCAGAGAAGATGTTTGCAGACTGCTGAATCCACACACGGGTTTAACTCTGGAAGTTGAGTGCACACATTGACAACCGTTCTGTTAGATAGCTGCATTTTGGATTTAGAAGCAGATATTTCCCTGTGCTTACTGCTGTTTCTTCCATATGCCGGTAATGGGCTGAAAACGCCTGTTTTGGGACTCTGCAGAGAAGATGTTTGCAGACTGCTGAATCCACACACGGGTTTAACTCTGGAAGTTGAGTGCACACATTGACAACCGTTCTGTTAGATAGCTGCGTTTTGGATTTAGAAGCAGATATTTCCCTGTGCTTACTGCTGTTTCTTCCATATGCCGGTAATGGGCTGAAAACGCCTGTTTTGGGACTCTGCAGAGAAAGTGTTTGCAGACTGCTGAATCCACACACGGGTTTAACTCTGGAAGTTGAGTGCACACATTGACAACCGTTCTGTTAGATAGCTGCGTTTTGGATTTAGAAGCAGATATTTCCCTGTGCTTACTGCTGTTTCTTCCATATGCCGGTAATGGGCTGAAAACGCCTGTTTTGGGACTCTGCAGAGAAGATGTTTGCAGACTGCTGAATCCACACACGGGTTTAACTCTGGAAGTTGAGTGCACACATTGACAACCGTTCTGTTAGATAGCTGCGTTTTGGATTTAGAAGCAGATATTTCCCTGTGCTTACTGCTGTTTCTTCCATATGCCGGTAATGGGCTGAAAACGCCTGTTTTGGGACTCTGCAGAGAAAGTGTTTGCAGACTGCTGAATCCACACACGGGTTTAACTCTGGAAGTGGAGTGCACACATTGACAACCGTTCTGTTAGATAGCTGCGTTTTGGATTTAGAAGCAGATATTTCCCTGTGCTTACTGCTGTTTCTTCCATATGCCGGTAATGGGCTGAAAACGCCTGTTTTGGGACTCTGCAGAGAAAGTGTTTGCAGACTGCTGAATCCACACACGGGTTTAACTCTGGAAGTTGAGTGCACACATTGACAACCGTTCTGTTAGATAGCTGCGTTTTGGATTTAGAAGCAGATATTTCCCTGTGCTTACTGCTGTTTCTTCCATATGCCGGTAATGGGCTGAAAACGCCTGTTTTGGGACTCTGCAGAGAAAGTGTTTGCAGACTGCTGAATCCACACACGGGTTTAACTCTGGAAGTTGAGTGCACACATTGACAACCGTTCTGTTAGATAGCTGCGTTTTGGATTTAGAAGCAGATATTTCCCTGTGCTTACTGCTGTTTCTTCCATATGCCGGTAATGGGCTGAAAACGCCTGTTTTGGGACTCTGCAGAGAAAGTGTTTGCAGACTGCTGAATCCACACACGGGTTTAACTCTGGAAGTTGAGTGCACACATTGACAACCGTTCTGTTAGATAGCTGCGTTTTGGATTTAGAAGCAGATATTTCCCTGTGCTTACTGCTGTTTCTTCCATATGCCGGTAATGGGCTGAAAACGCCTGTTTTGGGACTCTGCAGAGAAAGTGTTTGCAGACTGCTGAATCCACACACGGGTTTAACTCTGGAAGTTGAGTGCACACATTGACAACCGTTCTGTTAGATAGCTGCGTTTTGGATTTAGAAGCAGATATTTCCCTGTGCTTACTGCTGTTTCTTCCATATGCCGGTAATGGGCTGAAAACGCCTGTTTTGGGACTCTGCAGAGAAGATGTTTGCAGACTGATGAATCCACACACGGGTTTAACTCTGGAAGTTGAGTGCACACATTGACAACCGTTCTGTTAGATAGCTGCGTTTTGGATTTAGAAGCAGATATTTCCCTGTGCTTACTGCTGTTTCTTCCATATGCCGGTAATGGGCTGAAAACGCCTGTTTTGGGACTCTGCAGAGAAAGTGTTTGCAGACTGCTGAATCCACACACGGGTTTAACTCTGGAAGTTGAGTGCACACATTGACAACCGTTCTGTTAGATAGCTGCGTTTTGGATTTAGAAGCAGATATTTCCCTGTGCTTACTGCTGTTTCTTCCATATGCCGGTAATGGGCTGAAAACGCCTGTTTTGGGACTCTGCAGAGAAGATGTTTGCAGACTGCTGAATCCACACACGGGTTTAACTCTGGAAGTTGAGTGCACACATTGACAACCGTTCTGTTAGATAGCTGCGTTTTGGATTTAGAAGCAGATATTTCCCTGTGCTTACTGCTGTTTCTTCCATATGCCGGTAATGGGCTGAAAACGCCTGTTTTGGGACTCTGCAGAGAAGATGTTTGCAGACTGCTGAATCCACACACGGGTTTAACTCTGGAAGTGGAATGCACACATTGACAACCGTTCTGTTAGATAGCTGCGTTTTGGATTTAGAAGCAGATATTTCCCTGTGCTTACTGCTGTTTCTTCCATATGCCGGTAATGGGCTGAAAACGCCTGTTTTGGGACTCTGCAGAGAAAGTGTTTGCAGACTGCTGAATCCACACACGGGTTTAACTCTGGAAGTTGAGTGCACACATTGACAACCGTTCTGTTAGATAGCTGCGTTTTGGATTTAGAAGCAGATATTTCCCTGTGCTTACTGCTGTTTCTTCCATATGCCGGTAATGGGCTGAAAACGCCTGTTTTGGGACTCTGCAGAGAAGATGTTTGCAGACTGCTGAATCCACACACGGGTTTAACTCTGGAAGTTGAGTGCACACATTGACAACCGTTCTGTTAGATAGCTGCGTTTTGGATTTAGAAGCAGATATTTCCCTGTGCTTACTGCTGTTTCTTCCATATGCCGGTAATGGGCTGAAAACGCCTGTTTTGGGACTCTGCAGAGAAAGTGTTTGCAGACTGCTGAATCCACACACGGGTTTAACTCTGGAAGTGGAGTGCACACATTGACAACCGTTCTGTTAGATAGCTGCGTTTTGGATTTAGAAGCAGATATTTCCCTGTGCTTACTGCTGTTTCTTCCATATGCCGGTAATGGGCTGAAAACGCCTGTTTTGGGACTCTGCAGAGAAAGTGTTTGCAGACTGCTGAATCCACACACGGGTTTAACTCTGGAAGTTGAGTGCACACATTGACAACCGTTCTGTTAGATAGCTGCGTTTTGGATTTAGAAGCAGATATTTCCCTGTGCTTACTGCTGTTTCTTCCATATGCCGGTAATGGGCTGAAAACGCCTGTTTTGGGACTCTGCAGAGAAGATGTTTGCAGACTGATGAATCCACACACGGGTTTAACTCTGGAAGTTGAGTGCACACATTGACAACCGTTCTGTTAGATAGCTGCGTTTTGGATTTAGAAGCAGATATTTCCCTGTGCTTACTGCTGTTTCTTCCATATGCCGGTAATGGGCTGAAAACGCCTGTTTTGGGACTCTGCAGAGAAAGTGTTTGCAGACTGCTGAATCCACACACGGGTTTAACTCTGGAAGTTGAGTGCACACATTGACAACCGTTCTGTTAGATAGCTGCGTTTTGGATTTAGAAGCAGATATTTCCCTGTGCTTACTGCTGTTTCTTCCATATGCCGGTAATGGGCTGAAAATGCCTGTTTTGGGACTCTGCAGAGAAGATGTTTGCAGACTGCTGAATCCACACACGGGTTTAACTCTGGAAGTTGAGTGCACACATTGACAACCGTTCTGTTAGATAGCTGCATTTTGGATTTAGAAGCAGATATTTCCCTGTGCTTACTGCTGTTTCTTCCATATGCCGGTAATGGGCTGAAAACGCCTGTTTTGGGACTCTGCAGAGAAGATGTTTGCAGACTGCTGAATCCACACACGGGTTTAACTCTGGAAGTTGAGTGCACACATTGACAACCGTTCTGTTAGATAGCTGCGTTTTGGATTTAGAAGCAGATATTTCCCTGTGCTTACTGCTGTTTCTTCCATATGCCGGTAATGGCTGAAAACGCCTGTTTTGGGACTCTGCAGAGAAGATGTTTGCAGACTTCTGAATCCACACACGGGTTTAACTCTGGAAGTTGAGTGCACACATTGACAACCGTTCTGTTAGATAGCTGCGTTTTGGATTTAGAAGCAGATATTTCCCTGTGCTTACTGCTGTTTCTTCCATATGCCGGTAATGGGCTGAAAACGCCTGTTTTGGGACTCTGCAGAGAAAGTGTTTGCAGACTGCTGAATCCACACACGGGTTTAACTCTGGAAGTTGAGTGCACACATTGACAACCGTTCTGTTAGAGAGCTGCGTTTTGGATTTAGAAGCAGATATTTCCCTGTGCTTACTGCTGTTTCTTCCATATGCCGGTAATGGGCTGAAAACGCCTGTTTTGGGACTCTGCAGAGAAGATGTTTGCAGACTGCTGAATCCACACACGGGTTTAACTCTGGAAGTGGAGTGCACACATTGACAACCGTTCTGTTAGATAGCTGCGTTTTGGATTTAGAAGCAGATATTTCCCTGTGCTTACTGCTGTTTCTTCCATATGCCGGTAATGGGCTGAAAACGCCTGTTTTGGGACTCTGCAGAGAAAGTGTTTGCAGACTGCTGAATCCACACACGGGTTTAACTCTGGAAGTTGAGTGCACACATTGACAACCGTTCTGTTAGATAGCTGCGTTTTGGATTTAGAAGCAGATATTTCCCTGTGCTTACTGCTGTTTCTTCCATATGCCGGTAATGGGCTGAAAACGCCTGTTTTGGGACTCTGCAGAGAAAGTGTTTGCAGACTGCTGAATCCACACACGGGTTTAACTCTGGAAGTGGAGTGCACACATTGACAACCGTTCTGTTAGATAGCTGCGTTTTGGATTTAGAAGCAGATATTTCCCTGTGCTTACTGCTGTTTCTTCCATATGCCGGTAATGGCTGAAAACGCCTGTTTTGGGACTCTGCAGAGAAGATGTTTGCAGACTTCTGAATCCACACACGGGTTTAACTCTGGAAGTTGAGTGCACACATTGACAACCGTTCTGTTAGATAGCTGCGTTTTGGATTTAGAAGCAGATATTTCCCTGTGCTTACTGCTGTTTTTCCATATGCCGGTAATGGGCTGAAAACACCTGTTTTGGGACTCTGCAGAGAAAGTGTTTGCAGACTGCTGAATCCACACACGGGTTTAACTCTGGAAGTTGAGTGCACACATTGACAACCGTTCTGTTAGAGAGCTGCGTTTTGGATTTAGAAGCAGATATTTCCCTGTGCTTACTGCTGTTTCTTCCATATGCCGGTAATGGGCTGAAAACGCCTGTTTTGGGACTCTGCAGAGAAGATGTTTGCAGACTGCTGAATCCACACACGGGTTTAACTCTGGAAGTTGAGTGCACACATTGACAACCGTTCTGTTAGATAGCTGCGTTTTGGATTTAGAAGCAGATATTTCCCTGTGCTTACTGCTGTTTCTTCCATATGCCGGTAATGGCTGAAAACGCCTGTTTTGGGACTCTGCAGAGAAGATGTTTGCAGACTTCTGAATCCACACACGGGTTTAACTCTGGAAGTTGAGTGCACACATTGACAACCGTTCTGTTAGATAGCTGCGTTTTGGATTTAGAAGCAGATATTTCCCTGTGCTTACTGCTGTTTCTTCCATATGCCGGTAATGGGCTGAAAACGCCTGTTTTGGGACTCTGCAGAGAAAGTGTTTGCAGACTGCTGAATCCACACACGGGTTTAACTCTGGAAGTTGAGTGCACACATTGACAACCGTTCTGTTAGAGAGCTGCGTTTTGGATTTAGAAGCAGATATTTCCCTGTGCTTACTGCTGTTTCTTCCATATGCCGGTAATGGGCTGAAAACGCCTGTTTTGGGACTCTGCAGAGAAGATGTTTGCAGACTGCTGAATCCACACACGGGTTTAACTCTGGAAGTTGAGTGCACACATTGACAACCGTTCTGTTAGATAGCTGCGTTTTGGATTTAGAAGCAGATATTTCCCTGTGCTTACTGCTGTTTCTTCCATATGCCGGTAATGGGCTGAAAACGCCTGTTTTGGGACTCTGCAGAGAAAGTGTTTGCAGACTGCTGAATCCACACACGGGTTTAACTCTGGAAGTTGAGTGCACACATTGACAACCGTTCTGTTAGATAGCTGCGTTTTGGATTTAGAAGCAGATATTTCCCTGTGCTTACTGCTGTTTCTTCCATATGCCGGTAATGGGCTGAAAACGCCTGTTTTGGGACTCTGCAGAGAAAGTGTTTGCAGACTGCTGAATCCACACACGGGTTTAACTCTGGAAGTTGAGTGCACACATTGACAACCGTTCTGTTAGATAGCTGCGTTTTGGATTTAGAAGCAGATATTTCCCTGTGCTTACTGCTGTTTCTTCCATATGCCGGTAATGGGCTGAAAACGCCTGTTTTGGGACTCTGCAGAGAAAGTGTTTGCAGACTGCTGAATCCACACACGGGTTTAACTCTGGAAGTTGAGTGCACACATTGACAACCGTTCTGTTAGATAGCTGCGTTTTGGATTTAGAAGCAGATATTTCCCTGTGCTTACTGCTGTTTCTTCCATATGCCGGTAATGGGCTGAAAACGCCTGTTTTGGGACTCTGCAGAGAAGATGTTTGCAGACTGCTGAATCCACACACGGGTTTAACTCTGGAAGTTGAGTGCACACATTGACAACCGTTCTGTTAGATAGCTGCGTTTTGGATTTAGAAGCAGATATTTCCCTGTGCTTACTGCTGTTTCTTCCATATGCCGGTAATGGGCTGAAAACGCCTGTTTTGGGACTCTGCAGAGAAAGTGTTTGCAGACTGCTGAATCCACACACGGGTTTAACTCTGGAAGTTGAGTGCACACATTGACAACCGTTCTGTTAGATAGCTGCGTTTTGGATTTAGAAGCAGATATTTCCCTGTGCTTACTGCTGTTTCTTCCATATGCCGGTAATGGGCTGAAAACGCCTGTTTTGGGACTCTGCAGAGAAAGTGTTTGCAGACTGCTGAATCCACACACGGGTTTAACTCTGGAAGTTGAGTGCACACATTGACAACCGTTCTGTTAGATAGCTGCGTTTTGGATTTAGAAGCAGATATTTCCCTGTGCTTACTGCTGTTTCTTCCATATGCCGGTAATGGGCTGAAAACGCCTGTTTTGGGACTCTGCAGAGAAAGTGTTTGCAGACTGCTGAATCCACACACGGGTTTAACTCTGGAAGTTGAGTGCACACATTGACAACCGTTCTGTTAGATAGCTGCGTTTTGGATTTAGAAGCAGATATTTCCCTGTGCTTACTGCTGTTTCTTCCATATGCCGGTAATGGGCTGAAAACGCCTGTTTTGGGACTCTGCAGAGAAAGTGTTTGCAGACTGCTGAATCCACACACGGGTTTAACTCTGGAAGTTGAGTGCACACATTGACAACCGTTCTGTTAGATAGCTGCGTTTTGGATTTAGAAGCAGATATTTCCCTGTGCTTACTGCTGTTTCTTCCATATGCCGGTAATGGGCTGAAAACGCCTGTTTTGGGACTCTGCAGAGAAAGTGTTTGCAGACTGCTGAATCCACACACGGGTTTAACTCTGGAAGTTGAGTGCACACATTGACAACCGTTCTGTTAGATAGCTGCGTTTTGGATATAGAAGCAGATATTTCCCTGTGCTTACTGCTGTTTCTTCCATATGCCGGTAATGGGCTGAAAACGCCTGTTTTGGGACTCTGCAGAGAAAGTGTTTGCAGACTGCTGAATCCACACACGGGTTTAACTCTGGAAGTTGAGTGCACACATTGACAACCGTTCTGTTAGATAGCTGCGTTTTGGATTTAGAAGCAGATATTTCCCTGTGCTTACTGCTGTTTCTTCCATATGCCGGTAATGGGCTGAAAACGCCTGTTTTGGGACTCTGCAGAGAAGATGTTTGCAGACTGATGAATCCACACACGGGTTTAACTCTGGAAGTTGAGTGCACACATTGACAACCGTTCTGTTAGATAGCTGCGTTTTGGATTTAGAAGCAGATATTTCCCTGTGCTTACTGCTGTTTCTTCCATATGCCGGTAATGGGCTGAAAACGCCTGTTTTGGGACTCTGCAGAGAAAGTGTTTGCAGACTGCTGAATCCACACACGGGTTTAACTCTGGAAGTTGAGTGCACACATTGACAACCGTTCTGTTAGATAGCTGCGTTTTGGATTTAGAAGCAGATATTTCCCTGTGCTTACTGCTGTTTCTTCCATATGCCGGTAATGGGCTGAAAACGCCTGTTTTGGGACTCTGCAGAGAAAGTGTTTGCAGACTGCTGAATCCACACACGGGTTTAACTCTGGAAGTTGAGTGCACACATTGACAACCGTTCTGTTAGATAGCTGCGTTTTGGATTTAGAAGCAGATATTTCCCTGTGCTTACTGCTGTTTCTTCCATATGCCGGTAATGGGCTGAAAACGCCTGTTTTGGGACTCTGCAGAGAAAGTGTTTGCAGACTGCTGAATCCACACACGGGTTTAACTCTGGAAGTTGAGTGCACACATTGACAGCCGTTCTGTTAGATAGCTGCGTTTTGGATTTAGAAGCAGATATTTCCCTGTGCTTACTGCTGTTTCTTCCATATGCCGGTAATGGGCTGAAAACGCCTGTTTTGGGACTCTGCAGAGAAAGTGTTTGCAGACTGCTGAATCCACACACGGGTTTAACTCTGGAAGTTGAGTGCACACATTGACAACCGTTCTGTTAGATAGCTGCGTTTTGGATTTAGAAGCAGATATTTCCCTGTGCTTACTGCTGTTTCTTCCATATGCCGGTAATGGGCTGAAAACGCCTGTTTTGGGACTCTGCAGAGAAAGTGTTTGCAGACTGCTGAATCCACACACGGGTTTAACTCTGGAAGTTGAGTGCACACATTGACAACCGTTCTGTTAGATAGCTGCGTTTTGGATTTAGAAGCAGATATTTCCCTGTGCTTACTGCTGTTTCTTCCATATGCCGGTAATGGGCTGAAAACGCCTGTTTTGGGACTCTGCAGAGAAAGTGTTTGCAGACTGCTGAATCCACACACGGGTTTAACTCTGGAAGTTGAGTGCACACATTGACAACCGTTCTGTTAGATAGCTGCGTTTTGGATTTAGAAGCAGATATTTCCCTGTGCTTACTGCTGTTTCTTCCATATGCCGGTAATGGGCTGAAAACGCCTGTTTTGGGACTCTGCAGAGAAAGTGTTTGCAGACTGCTGAATCCACACACGGGTTTAACTCTGGAAGTGGAGTGCACACATTGACAACCGTTCTGTTAGATAGCTGCGTTTTGGATTTAGAAGCAGATATTTCCCTGTGCTTACTGCTGTTTCTTCCATATGCCGGTAATGGGCTGAAAACGCCTGTTTTGGGACTCTGCAGAGAAAGTGTTTGCAGACTGCTGAATCCACACACGGGTTTAACTCTGGAAGTTGAGTGCACACATTGACAACCGTTCTGTTAGATAGCTGCGTTTTGGATTTAGAAGCAGATATTTCCCTGTGCTTACTGCTGTTTCTTCCATATGCCGGTAATGGGCTGAAAACGCCTGTTTTGGGACTCTGCAGAGAAAGTGTTTGCAGACTGCTGAATCCACACACGGGTTTAACTCTGGAAGTGGAGTGCACACATTGACAACCGTTCTGTTAGATAGCTGCGTTTTGGATTTAGAAGCAGATATTTCCCTGTGCTTACTGCTGTTTCTTCCATAGGCCGGTAATGGGCTGAAAACGCCTGTTTTGGGACTCTGCAGAGAAAGTGTTTGCAGACTGCTGAATCCACACACGGGTTTAACTCTGGAAGTTGAGTGCACACATTGACAGCCGTTCTGTTAGATAGCTGCGTTTTGGATTTAGAAGCAGATATTTCCCTGTGCTTACTGCTGTTTCTTCCATATGCCGGTAATGGGCTGAAAACGCCTGTTTTGGGACTCTGCAGAGAAAGTGTTTGCAGACTGCTGAATCCACACACGGGTTTAACTCTGGAAGTTGAGTGCACACATTGACAACCGTTCTGTTAGATAGCTGCGTTTTGGATTTAGAAGCAGATATTTCCCTGTGCTTACTGCTGTTTCTTCCTTATGCCGGTAATGGGCTGAAAACGCCTGTTTTGGGACTCTGCAGAGAAAGTGTTTGCAGACTGCTGAATCCACACACGGGTTTAACTCTGGAAGTTGAGTGCACACATTGACAACCGTTCTGTTAGATAGCTGCGTTTTGGATTTAGAAGCAGATATTTCCCTGTGCTTACTGCTGTTTCTTCCATATGCCGGTAATGGGCTGAAAACGCCTGTTTTGGGACTCTGCAGAGAAAGTGTTTGCAGACTGCTGAATCCACACACGGGTTTAACTCTGGAAGTTGAGTGCACACATTGACAACCGTTCTGTTAGATAGCTGCGTTTTGGATTTAGAAGCAGATATTTCCCTGTGCTTACTGCTGTTTCTTCCATATGCCGGTAATGGGCTGAAAACGCCTGTTTTGGGACTCTGCAGAGAAAGTGTTTGCAGACTGCTGAATCCACACACGGGTTTAACTCTGGAAGTGGAGTGCACACATTGACAACCGTTCTGTTAGATAGCTGCGTTTTGGATTTAGAAGCAGATATTTCCCTGTGCTTACTGCTGTTTCTTCCATATGCCGGTAATGGGCTGAAAACGCCTGTTTTGGGACTCTGCAGAGAAAGTGTTTGCAGACTGCTGAATCCACACACGGGTTTAACTCTGGAAGTGGAGTGCACACATTGACAACCGTTCTGTTAGATAGCTGCGTTTTGGATTTAGAAGCAGATATTTCCCTGTGCTTACTGCTGTTTCTTCCATATGCCGGTAATGGGCTGAAAACGCCTGTTTTGGGACTCTGCAGAGAAAGTGTTTGCAGACTGCTGAATCCACACACGGGTTTAACTCTGGAAGTTGAGTGCACACATTGACAACCGTTCTGTTAGATAGCTGCGTTTTGGATTTAGAAGCAGATATTTCCCTGTGCTTACTGCTGTTTCTTCCATAGGCCGGTAATGGGCTGAAAACGCCTGTTTTGGGACTCTGCAGAGAAAGTGTTTGCAGACTGCTGAATCCACACACGGGTTTAACTCTGGAAGTGGAGTGCACACATTGACAACCGTTCTGTTAGATAGCTGCGTTTTGGATTTAGAAGCAGATATTTCCCTGTGCTTACTGCTGTTTCTTCCATATGCCGGTAATGGGCTGAAAACGCCTGTTTTGGGACTCTGCAGAGAAAGTGTTTGCAGACTGCTGAATCCACACACGGGTTTAACTCTGGAAGTTGAGTGCACACATTGACAACCGTTCTGTTAGATAGCTGCGTTTTGGATTTAGAAGCAGATATTTCCCTGTGCTTACTGCTGTTTCTTCCATATGCCGGTAATGGGCTGAAAACGCCTGTTTTGGGACTCTGCAGAGAAAGTGTTTGCAGACTGCTGAATCCACACACGGGTTTAACTCTGGAAGTTGAGTGCACACATTGACAACCGTTCTGTTAGATAGCTGCGTTTTGGATTTAGAAGCAGATATTTCCCTGTGCTTACTGCTGTTTCTTCCATATGCCGGTAATGGGCTGAAAACGCCTGTTTTGGGACTCTGCAGAGAAAGTGTTTGCAGACTGCTGAATCCACACACGGGTTTTACTCTGGAAGTTGAGTGCACACATTGACAACCGTTCTGTTAGAAAGCTGCGTTTTGGATTTAGAAGCAGATATTTCCCTGTGCTTACTGCTGTTTCTTCCATATGCCGGTAATGGGCTGAAAACGCCTGTTTTGGGACTCTGCAGAGAAAGTGTTTGCAGACTGCTGAATCCACACACGGGTTTAACTCTGGAAGTGGAGTGCACACATTGACAACCGTTCTGTTAGATAGCTGCGTTTTGGATTTAGAAGCAGATATTTCCCTGTGCTTACTGCTGTTTCTTCCATATGCCGGTAATGGGCTGAAAACGCCTGTTTTGGGACTCTGCAGAGAAAGTGTTTGCAGACTGCTGAATCCACACACGGGTTTAACTCTGGAAGTTGAGTGCACACATTGACAACCGTTCTGTTAGATAGCTGCGTTTTGGATTTAGAAGCAGATATTTCCCTGTGCTTACTGCTGTTTCTTCCATATGCCGGTAATGGGCTGAAAACGCCTGTTTTGGGACTCTGCAGAGAAAGTGTTTGCAGACTGCTGAATCCACACACGGGTTTAACTCTGGAAGTTGAGTGCACACATTGACAACCGTTCTGTTAGATAGCTGCGTTTTGGATTTAGAAGCAGATATTTCCCTGTGCTTACTGCTGTTTCTTCCATATGCCGGTAATGGGCTGAAAACGCCTGTTTTGGGACTCTGCAGAGAAAGTGTTTGCAGACTGCTGAATCCACACACGGGTTTAACTCTGGAAGTGGAGTGCACACATTGACAACCGTTCTGTTAGATAGCTGCGTTTTGGATTTAGAAGCAGATATTTCCCTGTGCTTACTGCTGTTTCTTCCATATGCCGGTAATGGGCTGAAAACGCCTGTTTTGGGACTCTGCAGAGAAAGTGTTTGCAGACTGCTGAATCCACACACGGGTTTAACTCTGGAAGTGGAGTGCACACATTGACAACCGTTCTGTTAGATAGCTGCGTTTTGGATTTAGAAGCAGATATTTCCCTGTGCTTACTGCTGTTTCTTCCATATGCCGGTAATGGGCTGAAAACGCCTGTTTTGGGACTCTGCAGAGAAAGTGTTTGCAGACTGCTGAATCCACACACGGGTTTAACTCTGGAAGTGGAGTGCACACATTGACAACCGTTCTGTTAGATAGCTGCGTTTTGGATTTAGAAGCAGATATTTCCCTGTGCTTACTGCTGTTTCTTCCATATGCCGGTAATGGGCTGAAAACGCCTGTTTTGGGACTCTGCAGAGAAAGTGTTTGCAGACTGCTGAATCCACACACGGGTTTAACTCTGGAAGTTGAGTGCACACATTGACAACCGTTCTGTTAGAAAGCTGCGTTTTGGATTTAGAAGCAGATATTTCCCTGTGCTTACTGCTGTTTCTTCCATATGCCGGTAATGGGCTGAAAACGCCTGTTTTGGGACTCTGCAGAGAAAGTGTTTGCAGACTGCTGAATCCACACACGGGTTTAACTCTGGAAGTGGAGTGCACACATTGACAACCGTTCTGTTAGATAGCTGCGTTTTGGATTTAGAAGCAGATATTTCCCTGTGCTTACTGCTGTTTCTTCCATATGCCGGTAATGGGCTGAAAACGCCTGTTTTGGGACTCTGCAGAGAAAGTGTTTGCAGACTGCTGAATCCACACACGGGTTTAACTCTGGAAGTTGAGTGCACACATTGACAACCGTTCTGTTAGATAGCTGCGTTTTGGATTTAGAAGCAGATATTTCCCTGTGCTTACTGCTGTTTCTTCCATATGCCGGTAATGGGCTGAAAACGCCTGTTTTGGGACTCTGCAGAGAAAGTGTTTGCAGACTGCTGAATCCACACACGGGTTTAACTCTGGAAGTGGAGTGCACACATTGACAACCGTTCTGTTAGATAGCTGCGTTTTGGATTTAGAAGCAGATATTTCCCTGTGCTTACTGCTGTTTCTTCCATATGCCGGTAATGGGCTGAAAACGCCTGTTTTGGGACTCTGCAGAGAAAGTGTTTGCAGACTGCTGAATCCACACACGGGTTTAACTCTGGAAGTTGAGTGCACACATTGACAACCGTTCTGTTAGATAGCTGCGTTTTGGATTTAGAAGCAGATATTTCCCTGTGCTTACTGCTGTTTCTTCCATATGCCGGTAATGGGCTGAAAACGCCTGTTTTGGGACTCTGCAGAGAAAGTGTTTGCAGACTGCTGAATCCACACACGGGTTTAACTCTGGAAGTGGAGTGCACACATTGACAACCGTTCTGTTAGATAGCTGCGTTTTGGATTTAGAAGCAGATATTTCCCTGTGCTTACTGCTGTTTCTTCCATATGCCGGTAATGGGCTGAAAACGCCTGTTTTGGGACTCTGCAGAGAAAGTGTTTGCAGACTGCTGAATCCACACACGGGTTTAACTCTGGAAGTGGAGTGCACACATTGACAACCGTTCTGTTAGATAGCTGCGTTTTGGATTTAGAAGCAGATATTTCCCTGTGCTTACTGCTGTTTCTTCCATATGCCGGTAATGGGCTGAAAACGCCTGTTTTGGGACTCTGCAGAGAAAGTGTTTGCAGACTGCTGAATCCACACACGGGTTTAACTCTGGAAGTTGAGTGCACACATTGACAACCGTTCTGTTAGATAGCTGCGTTTTGGATTTAGAAGCAGATATTTCCCTGTGCTTACTGCTGTTTCTTCCATATGCCGGTAATGGGCTGAAAACGCCTGTTTTGGGACTCTGCAGAGAAAGTGTTTGCAGACTGCTGAATCCACACACGGGTTTAACTCTGGAAGTTGAGTGCACACATTGACAACCGTTCTGTTAGATAGCTGCGTTTTGGATTTAGAAGCAGATATTTCCCTGTGCTTACTGCTGTTTCTTCCATATGCCGGTAATGGGCTGAAAACGCCTGTTTTGGGACTCTGCAGAGAAAGTGTTTGCAGACTGCTGAATCCACACACGGGTTTAACTCTGGAAGTTGAGTGCACACATTGACAACCGTTCTGTTAGATAGCTGCGTTTTGGATTTAGAAGCAGATATTTCCCTGTGCTTACTGCTGTTTCTTCCATATGCCGGTAATGGGCTGAAAACGCCTGTTTTGGGACTCTGCAGAGAAAGTGTTTGCAGACTGCTGAATCCACACACGGGTTTAACTCTGGAAGTGGAGTGCACACATTGACAACCGTTCTGTTAGATAGCTGCGTTTTGGATTTAGAAGCAGATATTTCCCTGTGCTTACTGCTGTTTCTTCCATATGCCGGTAATGGGCTGAAAACGCCTGTTTTGGGACTCTGCAGAGAAAGTGTTTGCAGACTGCTGAATCCACACACGGGTTTAACTCTGGAAGTTGAGTGCACACATTGACAACCGTTCTGTTAGATAGCTGCGTTTTGGATTTAGAAGCAGATATTTCCCTGTGCTTACTGCTGTTTCTTCCATATGCCGGTAATGGGCTGAAAACGCCTGTTTTGGGACTCTGCAGAGAAAGTGTTTGCAGACTGCTGAATCCACACACGGGTTTAACTCTGGAAGTGGAGTGCACACATTGACAACCGTTCTGTTAGATAGCTGCGTTTTGGATTTAGAAGCAGATATTTCCCTGTGCTTACTGCTGTTTCTTCCATATGCCGGTAATGGGCTGAAAACGCCTGTTTTGGGACTCTGCAGAGAAAGTGTTTGCAGACTGCTGAATCCACACACGGGTTTAACTCTGGAAGTTGAGTGCACACATTGACAACCGTTCTGTTAGATAGCTGCGTTTTGGATTTAGAAGCAGATATTTCCCTGTGCTTACTGCTGTTTCTTCCATATGCCGGTAATGGGCTGAAAACGCCTGTTTTGGGACTCTGCAGAGAAAGTGTTTGCAGACTGCTGAATCCACACACGGGTTTAACTCTGGAAGTTGAGTGCACACATTGACAACCGTTCTGTTAGATAGCTGCGTTTTGGATTTAGAAGCAGATATTTCCCTGTGCTTACTGCTGTTTCTTCCATATGCCGGTAATGGGCTGAAAACGCCTGTTTTGGGACTCTGCAGAGAAAGTGTTTGCAGACTGCTGAATCCACACACGGGTTTAACTCTGGAAGTTGAGTGCACACATTGACAACCGTTCTGTTAGATAGCTGCGTTTTGGATTTAGAAGCAGATATTTCCCTGTGCTTACTGCTGTTTCTTCCATATGCCGGTAATGGGCTGAAAACGCCTGTTTTGGGACTCTGCAGAGAAAGTGTTTGCAGACTGCTGAATCCACACACGGGTTTAACTCTGGAAGTTGAGTGCACACATTGACAACCGTTCTGTTAGATAGCTGCGTTTTGGATTTAGAAGCAGATATTTCCCTGTGCTTACTGCTGTTTCTTCCATATGCCGGTAATGGGCTGAAAACGCCTGTTTTGGGACTCTGCAGAGAAAGTGTTTGCAGACTGCTGAATCCACACACGGGTTTAACTCTGGAAGTTGAGTGCACACATTGACAACCGTTCTGTTAGATAGCTGCGTTTTGGATTTAGAAGCAGATATTTCCCTGTGCTTACTGCTGTTTCTTCCATATGCCGGTAATGGGCTGAAAACGCCTGTTTTGGGACTCTGCAGAGAAAGTGTTTGCAGACTGCTGAATCCACACACGGGTTTAACTCTGGAAGTTGAGTGCACACATTGACAACCGTTCTGTTAGATAGCTGCGTTTTGGATTTAGAAGCAGATATTTCCCTGTGCTTACTGCTGTTTCTTCCATATGCCGGTAATGGGCTGAAAACGCCTGTTTTGGGACTCTGCAGAGAAAGTGTTTGCAGACTGCTGAATGAATCCACACACGGGTTTAACTCTGGAAGTGGAGTGCACACATTGACAACCGTTCTGTTAGATAGCTGCGTTTTGGATTTAGAAGCAGATATTTCCCTGTGCTTACTGCTGTTTCTTCCATATGCCGGTAATGGGCTGAAAACGCCTGTTTTGGGACTCTGCAGAGAAAGTGTTTGCAGACTGCTGAATCCACACACGGGTTTAACTCTGGAAGTGGAGTGCACACATTGACAACCGTTCTGTTAGATAGCTGCGTTTTGGATTTAGAAGCAGATATTTCCCTGTGCTTACTGCTGTTTCTTCCATATGCCGGTAATGGGCTGAAAACGCCTGTTTTGGGACTCTGCAGAGAAAGTGTTTGCAGACTGCTGAATCCACACACGGGTTTAACTCTGGAAGTTGAGTGCACACATTGACAACCGTTTGTTAGATAGCTGCGTTTTGGATTTAGAAGCAGATATTTCCCTGTGCTTACTGCTGTTTCTTCCATATGCCGGTAATGGGCTGAAAACGCCTGTTTTGGGACTCTGCAGAGAAAGTGTTTGCAGACTGCTGAATCCACACACGGGTTTAACTCTGGAAGTGGAGTGCACACATTGACAACCGTTCTGTTAGATAGCTGCGTTTTGGATTTAGAAGCCAGATATTTCCCTGTGCTTACTGCTGTTTCTTCCATATGCCGGTAATGGGCTGAAAACGCCTGTTTTGGGACTCTGCAGAGAAAGTGTTTGCAGACTGCTGAATCCACACACGGGTTTAACTCTGGAAGTTGAGTGCACACATTGACAACCGTTCTGTTAGATAGCTGCGTTTTGGATTTAGAAGCAGATATTTCCCTGTGCTTACTGCTGTTTCTTCCATATGCCGGTAATGGGCTGAAAACGCCTGTTTTGGGACTCTGCAGAGAAAGTGTTTGCAGACTGCTGAATCCACACACGGGTTTAACTCTGGAAGTGAGTGCACACATTGACAACCGTTCTGTTAGATAGCTGCGTTTTGGATTTAGAAGCAGATATTTCCCTGTGCTTACTGCTGTTTCTTCCATATGCCGGTAATGGGCTGAAAACGCCTGTTTTGGGACTCTGCAGAGAAAGTGTTTGCAGACTGCTGAATCCACACACGGGTTTAACTCTGGAAGTTGAGTGCACACATTGACAACCGTTCTGTTAGATAGCTGCGTTTTGGATTTAGAAGCAGATATTTCCCTGTGCTTACTGCTGTTTCTTCCATATGCCGGTAATGGGCTGAAAACGCCTGTTTTGGGACTCTGCAGAGAAAGTGTTTGCAGACTGCTGAATCCACACACGGGTTTAACTCTGGAAGTTGAGTGCACACATTGACAACCGTTCTGTTAGATAGCTGCGTTTTGGATTTAGAAGCAGATATTTCCCTGTGCTTACTGCTGTTTCTTCCATATGCCGGTAATGGGCTGAAAACGCCTGTTTTGGGGACTCTGCAGAGAAAGTGTTTGCAGACTGCTGAATCCACACACGGCTTTAACTCTGGAAGTTGAGTGCACACATTGACAACCGTTCTGTTAGATAGCTGCGTTTTGGATTTAGAAGCAGATATTTCCCTGTGCTTTACTGCTGTTTCTTCCATATGCCGGTAATGGGCTGAAAACGCCTGTTTTGGGACTCTGCAGAGAAAGTGTTTGCAGACTGCTGAATCCACACACGGCTTTAACTCTGGAAGTTGAGTGCACACATTGACAACCGTTCTGTTAGATAGCTGCGTTTTGGATTTAGAAGCAGATATTTCCCTGTGCTTACTGCTGTTTCTTCCATATGCCGGTAATGGGCTGAAAACGCCTGTTTTGGGACTCTGCAGAGAAAGTGTTTGCAGACTGCTGAATCCACACACGGGTTTAACTCTGGAAGTGGAGTGCACACATGACAAACCGTTCTGTTAGATAGCTGCGTTTTGGATTTAGAAGCAGATATTTCCCTGTGCTTACTGCTGTTTCTTCATATATGCCGGTAATGGGCTGTAAACGCTGTTTTGGGACTCTGCAGAGAAAGTGTTTGCAGGACGCCTGAATCCACACACGGGTTTAACTCTGGAAGTGGAGTGCACA